>NC_051084.1:43272045-43307045 GCF_004664715.2 Peromyscus leucopus
GATTAACAGAAAATACAAGGAAAACACATGAAAACCCCTATTTCAAAAACAGGCTTAGGTTCTGCTCTAGTAAGAGAGAAAGAAGATTTGTACAGAAGTGCCACTGAATACAGTGTGTTCAGTATCTCACTGGTTCATGACCGCAGTTAAATAGGAAGGACTGAGAAACTCCAGTGAATACAGTCAATGTTGAGAAATCCTATTGTGCTTTTCCACACACCATAAGAATCAGATATGTCAGGAAAAAGAAAGCTTTCAATATTAAAATTCAAAGCATTAATCAAACCTGCTACCTATAAACAATAACTTCAGAACACTAAGCCTTCTGGGAGAAAGTGTGAACATGATGATTATTACATAGGAATTCTGAGCCGTGTGTCACATGGTGAGAAATTGGACATGGTAACTTTGAGGAACTCAAGAAATTAAATACTTTGTCAATGTGATTTGGTGTTAGAAACATGCATACACCATGGCTTTCCATTCATAAAATCCTTGGAACACGGTGTGGGGGGGGAGACATGAAGTTGGGAGGGAGATAAGTTTAGAGGATTCCAGGAAGAGTTGGTGGGGAGCACGTAGGTGCATATGATCAAAATAGAGTACATTTATCATGAAATTATGAAAGACTTTTTAAAAATGTATAAAACTATGGTAGAGGAAAAGGAGGATGAGGACCAGGAATTACTTTGCCACGGACATCAATTAAAGTCTAATTTTTATATTTTAAAACTCTGGGGAATATAATCTTTGGCTCAGTATCAAAAGTACTTATACAAAAAAAAGAAGAAAAGTAGTGGCTGTTTTTTTTTTTTAATGTCAAATTAATATGTCATGACCATGCATTAATGAAAGAGTGAGACTTTGTTCATTTTTAGGCCACTGTCTTTTAGAACAAAGGAATAGTTTTCATATTGACCTTACTTTATCAATATAATTTAATGATATATTGTATTGATTTTCATTTATTTGAACCTTTTCTCTCTCCCCCCATTCCCCAAACATGCTGAGTGTCTATGGTGTGCCCTGCATCACGCTATAGATCCCAAACCAATGTAATAATGCACCCCATGCATATTGGCAGTCTAACTTCTACATGGTCTAGCAGGCAACAGTTGAGTTAAAAAAAAAAAAAAACAAGGCCATTCTTTTTAATGATGCTTTATGTAAAATCAGATAAAGCATGAGAACTTATTACTTTGCCCTCATCTCCCTTTACAAATGCATGTTTCTAAGATGGGTCTAGTAGTGCCCAGTTGAAATCTCAGCTGCTTGGCAGTTCACACATCCAAGGCCAGCTTGCAATTCAGAGTATACTTTATACTGACACTTTTGTGAGGTTCTGTCTCAAAATTATATTTAAATACAGGAAAAGAGGATGTAGTGTAGTGGTAGAGCCCTTGGGTAGTGTGTACAAAGACTCACCTCAATCCTCAGTACCATAAATCAACAAGAGTAACACAATCAAATGCAATATCCATGAAATTTAAATAATGGCAATAATACATAACAAAACTGTGAGTTTTGCTTACTCTTCTTGGCCCTTTTCACACCTAGACTCAGTACTCAAGCCATATTTACAGTGGTCTTGTTACTATCAGTATCTCATAGATGAAGGGAGTGGTCAGTAACATGCAGTTTGTCTAGTATAATGCAGCCCATTAGAGGTCTCGCTGCTCTGACATCCCAGCTATTCTTAGGAGAACAGCTCTTCGTATTGTGGCTCTGCCTCTGGAA
The DNA here is from genome assembly GCF_004664715.2 of Peromyscus leucopus. Classification (NCBI taxonomy): domain Eukaryota; kingdom Metazoa; phylum Chordata; class Mammalia; order Rodentia; family Cricetidae; genus Peromyscus; species Peromyscus leucopus. The sequence goes on from NC_051084.1 coordinate 43,273,783, forward strand.
AGCTGTGCACTGCACTATTTGTTTTCAACAGGTCTCACCGTCAAAGTGCTACTTAAGAGGATACTAATAAGCAGTCAGCTAGTACCCAGCCCATCACAAAAAAGCCAATGTGGTCCTTCCATGCAGTTTCACCAAGCACAGTAAGCCACATTCTTTTTTTTTTTTTTTTTGTAATCAACAAGAGCATTTATTATTCCAGCACGCTGGGGCCTGTCATCCCACATAAAGGCAAGATGGCAAAGACCCTGAGAGGGATGCAAAGGATCCTTTTAAGCATACTAAGGGGAGTGTCCAAAAATGTTAGCTCAACCAGCCCTAGCCAATTAGAAGTTAATAACATGATTGCCACTCACATAAGTAAGCCACATTCTAATCTCACCATGTAGGGTGCTGATTCCCAACCCAAGATGAGCATCCTTGTTGTATTTCATGACATGGTTGTTTATTTTTTCAGGAAGTACAATGAAATAAGAAGCCACAGAGACCATCCAGTGTTTCTCCTTTGGCCCTGAGTGTTTTGATTTCACTGTTTTAGTGAACATGTAGGACCATGATTCTATACTTTTATCTTAAAATTGTTGCAATTCACCTTCTAATGCTATTTTAATTTACATTATATGTGATGAGAGTATATGTCCATAGACAATTGCTGAGGTTGCTTTTGGCTTCTTTTTAATTTTTTTTTCTTGGAAAGAGACAAATAAATCATTTGAAAGATTAAGGTAACTAACTTTTGCTGTATGAAACATGAAATATTCTGTGTTGTTGTTTTCCCTCATAAGCAAACACTACTCAAAATGCAAGTGTGTCCGCACCCCAGAGAGTAATAATTTCTTCTTTGATTGTTTGTTGTGGTTGCTTTTATTCAAGTAATGAAAACAGAACAAAGGCGCCTATGTTCAAACAGCAGCGATTCCGTAGTCTTCTCAGATATTGTCTGAATCTAATTGGATTTTAATGAAATGATATTTCCTTTGTGATAAGTACATAAAAATTATGTTTTTAATTAACATCACAAGGTATAAGCTATAGATACCAAGTTTCAACAGAACCAATGTGACTTTAATGTTTCCTTCATTTAAAACAAACAGAAGTATGAAGAGCTCGGTGGGGAAAGTAAATAAATGAAATGGACAATGATTAGGGTCCCGTCTTTCTTGTCTTTGGAGTCGTGCCAGTCTCCTAGTGTCTATTTCTTCTTACTTTGAAGCCTTCACTGGGTAGTTTCACTTTGAAAGACTTTCTGAAGATTTCTTTCTTTTGAGTTGTTGTTGTTCGATTTGCCAGTGTTTGCACAGGCTTGCAACTCCAGCTATGTGTGCTTCACATCTCAGTCGTGATAGAAATCGGTGCTTGGCCCTAAAAGCAAGAACATAACATCATTTTCTAACACAAGAAAGCATGTTTGTGAAGTGCACACAATCTTCACATGCAAATATTGTGCCTTTCATTTGGAGGAGCAATCTCTGACTCTCTGACCGGAAGAATGAGGAGAGACTAGAGTCCAGAAGACTCAGAAGTGAGCAGAGCTAAGTATTGCTTTTCTGTACAGTTTCGAAATTGACATGGAGAAATTCTAAGGAGGAAAACATAGAGCAATGAGAGCCAATGGAGTCCAAGAAGCTCTGTGGGCCTGTGAGCTATGATAGATGGTCTGCTCCTGTAGTGACATTGTAATGAGAGGAATGGCAGCTTCAGAGGGAGGATTGTAAATCGTTGTATCAAGGCTCAAATTAATCTGTATTAATCAAAATAGGAACCATGAAAAATAATGCATTTTTGCCAAGGAAAGATGTTTGCTTATTCTTGTAGCAAATATATATATATATATATATATATATATATATATATATATATATATATATATATATATCTCCATCTTTTGAGAAAGACAAATGCTTCCAAAGCATTTTCATTATTGTGCTGCCTCTAGTTTCTGATGGTTGTAGGGGTGTTTCTCTGCACAAGTAGTTTCCCTGAAGTGGTAGTGGGTTGTCTTTTGAACATGGTAGATGAAGTACAATGCTTTTAGTGTTTTAAGTGTTCGTTGTATGACCAGCAGTCCAGCATTGTCTTGGAGAAAAATGAGGATTATTTTGTAGACCAAGGCCTGCTCAAGGAGTGTGGTTTTGGGTGTATCCACTGCATTGGTTGAGCATACTTCTCAGAGGTAATGGTCAGAGAACCATACTGGATGCAGCCAGCAGCAGATGACCAAATAGTGACCATGACCTTTTCTTAGTTCGAGTTTGGCGTTAGGAAGTATTTTTGAAGTATCTCCTTGGGTTTTGTCACTGAATGAACATCCTAAACAATTTATTTTTCTCATATATCATTATCCCATGAAGAAATTGATTGTCATGTAGGATAAAGGAGGAAAACCATTCAAAATGAAGAGTCTCTTTTTCACAAACATTTCAGTCAGCTCATGAGACATCCATTTATTAAGCTATGTCACCTTTATAGTTTTCTTCAAACGGTCCATGCTGAGTTCTTTTTCACAATTTCGACATACAGTTCTGAGAATACCAGCTTTAATAGTTGCTTTTAGTTGGTCCTTGTCAACTTTTGATGGCTTTCTACTGTGTTCTTTATGCTCAAGGCTCTCTTCCCTTTTGTGAACCTTCATGAACCACCACTGCACCATTCATGTATTTGTAGTCCTGGGTACATACACTGTTCAACTTGCCAGTTGTCTCCACTACTTTAAGAAACATTTGAACTTGAATAAGAAAATCACTTGAACTTGCCTTCTGTCTGTTATCATTTCCATAACATAAGAGATGTACAAACAAACAGAAAATTACAGCTTTTTTGTGCACTAGACACAAATGAGGTGCATGTGGGAAGAATGAACCTCAGCATAGGAAATGCTCCCATCAGATTGGCCTGTGCACAAGTCTGTGGGAACATTTCTTTGATTAATAATTGACCTGTGAGATTCCAGACCACTGTGGGTGGCATCATCTGTGGGCAGGTAGTCTTGAGTTATATAAGGAAGAAAGCAGAGCAGACCATGAAGAAAAGCCAGTGAGCAATGTTTCTCCATAGCCTCTGCTTCAGTTCCTGCCTCCAGGTTCCTACCTTGAGTATCTACTCTGACTTAACTCATGGTGGACTATATTAGCTGTGAGATGAAATAAATGCCTTCCTTTCTAAGGCACTTTGAGTCACAATGTTATATCACAGCAATAGAAAGTGATCTAAGGCAAATGTCACTAGCAAAATACAAAACAAAAACAAACACACAAAAAAACAGCCACCAAAATCACAATGACAAAAAAATTTAAACTGAGAATACATATTAAAATGATATATAGCATAACCACATTTACCAAGAATGCATTTTAGTATCAAAGGCAATTATTTTTTGCACCAACCTAATAGCAATCCATTTTGTTGCCACTGTGTCAACCATTTGTACCAGTTATCTACATATTTATTTGTCATTTAATAGACTAATCACTCAGCTTACCTGACTGGCTATAGACTTCCTTTCCAAAATTTACTTTAGTTCATGTATTTATGCAATTTTGTGGATGCTTAGATTGCTTATCTCTGATTTACTTAAGATTATTTTTGAGGTATAGAATCCAAAGGGAGAGAATGTGAAATTTGAAAAATGTTTCTCATGCAAGGTAAATGAAAGATGTGCCTCCTGCTGTGCAGTGTGAACAGATGGTATCCTGATGAACTCTGTTTCCTAGGTGCTTAAGCAATGGTAAATACAATGAGCATGTACAAGCAGGGTTTCATGAGCCTCGTGCAGGAGACTGCAGGCAAAGGAGCGTTTCTAAGTGTACTGCAAACAAGTCTCTCACTTTTGAAACACTGAAAGAGCTCAGACTCTCATAGGTGCTCTGCTTTAAAGGAGTCTAAAATGGAAGAGAAGAATAAAATGGTACAAGGATAGGGTTCACACTCATCAACGTTGACCAATAGGTTCTAGAGTTCTGTGGTTCATCATTTCAACTTAGTCTGTGTTTGCAAATATATATTTTATTCATCTTTCCTCTTAACCATCTTAAGAAGATAAATACAATTTTATTAATATGATGATGCACTCTAATTTATAGCTTATTTAAAATCTGTGCCATTTACTTCTAGAACTTTCATTTTGGTACAGCCTGTTTACAGAAAATATGACTCTTTGGAGGAAAGCTTGGTGGATTTAATGTGTTTGTAGACCTGGACAGCCTCTTATCATCAGCACACAGATAATAATGAAAACTCTTACCACTTTCATCATATCACATACAGATGGATTAATGTGAACAGATTATGTTTACAGCACTTCATGCCATTATGTCTCTGAGACAATGGTCAACTGTCAATTATGTTTCATTATTGTACAATTTCCATTCCTAGAATATATCATCATCTGATGTATTTCTGTTTCTGTTTGTATGTGAGACATATTCTTTCCATGCTGCTCAGCCTGGCCTGCAAATGTTATCTTCCTACCTCACCTTCCCCGGTGTTGGGACTACAAATGGGTACAAGACCTTGGTCTAGGCTATTGTTGATGAATATTGAATTGTTGCAGCTTTTGACCATTATGAATATGGTTGCTTTCTCTAACCTAAGTCTCTAAGTGAGCTTGAATATTCATGTTTGATGGAATTATACCTGTGGCCTACTGTGGAATCTCTAAAGGCTAAAAATAGAGCAAAGAAGAATAAAAGTGGGAGCAGGAGAAGGAGAGCAGATGGACGTGGAAATGAAGATGAGGAAGATAAAGGAGGAAGAAGGAGGGGAGACAACAGAGCAACCATGAGATAACAGTATGGACACTTGCATTTCCATGCGGAAATGGAAAGGTGTGTCCCAATATCTGCAAACTCAGTCTGGTGCACATACATGGAGATGAAGCCTGTGAAGTTAAAGCTCAGACAGTACATGGTAAAATGACTGAGACTCTTTCTAGAAGTAAACAACTTCAATTCAAGCCTTTCAGTTCTCTTAGAATCATTCAAAGTTAACTTACTACTTTAAAAAGGTATACCAAGGACTGGAAAGATGGCTCTGCAGTGAAGATCAAATACTGCTCCTGTAGAGGATCAGGGTTCAGATCCTGGTCAAGTAGCTCACAATTTCCTATAATTCCAATTCAAGGAATCCACCACTCTCTGCATACATAAACTTATACAAGCACACATATATAATATATACATAACTAAAAATAAGTATTGTGAGTACACTAATGTTATTAAACTTAGAAGGAAATAAGTCACCAGAGGAAAGAATTAGAAAAGCAAATTGACAATAACAAACTTGTGGAGAATTCAGATATTGAAAATATTCACACATGAAATAACTATACACAAATCTTAAAATTGTGGAGTCACGGGATCTTGTTAGAAATTTTTGTGGCCAAATGAGACATTTTAAAAGACATTTATTTATAGTAAAGGAGTCTATTTTGCTGATCAGAATCTAAAATGGATTAGCCAGTTTGGAATGGGACGTGACTTACAGTGGAGACGTGCCTCCAAGATACACAGGTGCAGTAGTGGTACAAGCGTGGCAGTAAACATCCACTCACCGAAAGGATTTAAGGCTCATCTTATGAGAAGGAACCCATGCCTGACACTCCTTGGGTAGCCAAAGACCTAAGACAGGATAGGCTATAAATCAAGGAGAAAACCAAATATTATTGATCTGCTAAATGAACATAGCAATGATATGACTCTTCATGACATACTGCTGTACCCATACATCAGTGCCTTACACTGCCACCATCAGAGAAACAGAAAGAAACAGGACATAGAAGGATGAAAAGGGATGAGGGGGAAGTTCTTATTCAGCGTGTCAACACCAATAAGCCCAAATAATAGGCAAATGGGTTGTAAAATCTAGTAAAGAGAGGATAACATGTGAGCCATGTGGATAGTCCATAAAAATACACCTTGCCATATTACTCATTCTATGAGGGAAATTATTTTATCAATGTATTTCTGCTGGAATATATAAATATGTTACTACTTCAAGATCAAAGACCAAAAATAATGAGAAAATATATTTGATTAATTGCAGGATTCATCTACTCATGAATATCATTTGAAACCAAATACGTATAAGCAAGCATTTATGAAGAAATATTATAAGACAATACCAATAAAAATAGATCTTCGTATAATCCTATTTAACTGTTAGAGAAGCAAGCTCCAGGGAGGCTTTGTCCATGATCAGTGCAGGCAGCTAGGCTAGAATAAAACCATTGCTCACATCTCTGAGCCAGTATGCCAAAGTCTTTCACAAACTAAACTAAATAGCTACATGTCCCTTTAAAGTTCACTTAAGAGTTAAAAAAAAATGCTACAGCCTTGTTTTTATATGGCCATTTTCTCAAGTAAAATTTTATTCTATTGTGAATCTTCCTTTCTTCATGACAAATGTTCTGGAAAGCTGGCAAGGTGAGCTTTCTTGTATATAGCTTCCTCATAGGGACAGAGTTATAAAATGTAAAACTTTTTGGCTCAATAAATAGGTACTGAAACATTATAAGAAAATCTTCTCCTCAAATTGCTCATACAACCAGGAAGATTCAAAAGATTAGAAAATTATGGTGAAATACTCCACCTGTCTGTCCTCCCAAGGGTACTGATGACTAGTAGTGCATGCCTTGGGTTACAGACTTTGTCACGTAGAGAGCAAGGACTGCATCCAGGAACACACTTGCCTGAGCATCCTCTTTGGAAAACACACAGCTTTGAAAAGAAATGTATTGGCATCTTAGCAATGAAAAGGCAAGGCATTCTCCTGTGTGTAGTGGGTAGCCATTCCAGCTTTGATCTGGAAGTTCCAACCCCCACTGAGGCTTCGGTAACTGTCACGCCTACAAGGTGGGGCCAAGAGAGGACCCTGAAGACCCGAGATCTGGATGTGCAGGCTCTCTTGGTTCCTGAACCCTGGACGCTGGAGGTAGACAGAGCAGAGTTCTCCAGAGAACACCGACAGACAGTGCACGCCTTTCCCAGACCTGTAAACTATCCCTTCACTTGTAAGTTACTTCACAAAATAAACCTCCCTTTTAACTACGTGGAGTGGCCTTAATAATTTCACCAATATCTGGTGCCCAACGTGGGGCCCGAACCCATGACCCTGAGATTAAGAGTCTCATGCTCTACCGACTGTACTAGTTTAGAACCTTCTTATTTAGACAAAAAGGGGGAGATGTAGTGGGTAGCCATTCCAGCTTGGATCTGGAAGTTCCAACCCCCATTGAGACTCTGGCAACTGTCACGCCTACGAGGCGGGGCCAAGGGAGGCATCTGGAGACCGGAGACCTGGATGGGCGAGTGCTCTCTGTTCCTGGACCCTAGAAGGTGGAGGTTGACGGAGTAGAGCTCCAGAGAACACCGCTGGACTGTGATACACCTTCCCCAGACCCCCACGATCTACCTATCTCTTCATTTGTAAGTCACCCACTAAATAAATCTTCCTTTTAATTACGTGGAGTGGCCTTAATAATTTCACCAATACCTGTGAAATACCAGGAAGTAGCAGAAAGTTAAGAGAAGTCCTTACAGAGCCACAGCATCTGATTTTAGAGTGCATGCTCATTTTCTTTATGAGTTGCAGAAATGGGCAGCAACAATCAAGGATTTATATTGAGAAGTCATTGGCTTCAAAAGAACAATTTAATTCTGAAAATGCTGCTTTGTGATGATTTTAAAAGTTGCTTTATTTGTGGTGTGTGTGTGTGTGTGTGTGTGTGTGTGTGTGTGTGTGCGCATGCTCACATGTCTATCATGAGGAGCATGTGTAGGTTGAAGGACAACTTTGTGCTCTCTACTTCCATTTTTATATGGACTCCAGGGTCTGAAATTACAACAGCAACCTTCCATGGCCAGTATCATTACCTGCTAAGCCATCTCTTGAGTGTTTGAGAATGGGCTTCCTGGCTTCTTAGCATCATCACTCATGGATAGTGTGTGGATTTGAATGAAGCTGGGGAATGTCTCAACATGGTCTCCATAAGCTTCCTTGGCCACACCCCACTCCACCTACTTTACTGCCCCCATTGTCTCACTGGATTGGTCCTCATCCTTGAACTATTCTGTAGTATCCCTCGTTGATTCTTAACCCACAACTTCCAACTTCAGATCTGATTTGGCTTTCACATCTTCAGTCAAGATCCAGTTTTGTTCTCTGGTGTGATTGGGGTGGTTTGAGTATTTTTTAAAGGAGATAAAGGGCTAGAATTCTTTGACCTCCAGTGGGACACATACTAAAGTGGAACCACTACTAGGAAACAGGGAATAGTGAGAAGTGACCAGAATCATCCATAATTAGAGATGGCTTCTGTCTTAGTGTCCTGGGTCATTCAAGGACTTGTAACACAGTGCCTAGAAGAGTTGGGACAGAAGAATATTGTACGAGTAATGAGGGTGTGGGGATGATAAGGGAGGGAAAGGGTGCTGGGGGCTGGGGATGGGGGACTGGGGCAAATGATTTCTGTGGAGGGACAAGAGAGTACACAGGCAGGCTGAAGTCTGAGATCAGGGAAACTCTGCCTTGTGGGGCATCTCAGTGTTGTACTCATATGGATATTGTTCTTCAGTTGAGACAAGGAGCCATAGAAAATTCGTAGCCATGCATTTTAACAAGTCCCTTCAAAGTTAAAATTTTTCATGACTCAATTGCTTCATTCACTTCATTTCCCTGTAAGAGTTTAAAAGCCCTGACAGCTAGAGTAGAGACTTGTATTTATGAATGTAGCTTCTTATGCTGTGACCTCTGACGAATCTCTTATGATACCTGCTGGAGCACTCACATTGCAAGTAAGTACTAAATGATGGGTTTGAGTATATGGAAATGCAAAACTAAATAATAAGATAGGACACGTTGTTTGAATAGCAAATAATTGAGAAACAATATACATTCTTAGGATAAGAACATAGATACAAACTTTATAAGTTAGAATTTCTAAATTAAGCAACATCTTATAAAGTTTAGAAACTTTTTGTGAAACTTTGTCTGTTCTGAATCTCCTGTACTGATAAAGAATAGTCCATCATTTATAGATGTTTATTATTTTTTAAAGATGAAATGATTCCCAAAACAATTATTCTGTAGTCAGTTATTACTCAAATAGGAAATTATATGGCAAGATACCTAATGATGTTATTGAAAAATAATATTAAAATAAATTACTTGATATTTAATGATATAAAATTTAATTACAAATCTCAATTTACTCAAGTCAATAAAAATCAAAGTGAAAGCATTCTGAAGAAAACATTTCAATTTTTAACAGAAATTCTTGTTAAAGCACCATCTTATCTTCCCAGGATACATGCATTTGCTTTAGGATCATGGCAGCTTAAACAGGGACTATTCCAGAATAGGTTACTGCCAGGAGATCAGGTAAGAGGACTACCTTCTGGTCACTGATTCCAGAGTAAAAGTGATAACTGAATGTTCTTTCGAATGTTCTCCCTCTTTTTGTCTTCTGCTCACAATCATTGGGAACAAATACTTAAGGCAATCATGTTGGTAACCCATTAGAAACACAATGGACTCTCCATGGTAATAGTTACAGACATGAACTAAGACTCTTTAGTGGCTGGTGAGCTACATATAGCATTGGAGGCAACTCCCAGAATGTGATGTGGGTCAATAAACTTTTTTTTTCTTTCTGTCTTGGTCAGTGTGCATGTATGTGTGCATATGTTGTGTGGGTGTGTACTCATGTGTGAGAGGGCACATACGCATGTGTATAGAGGCCAGAGTTTAACATTGAATGTCTCTCTTGATGACTCTCTACCTTATTTATTGAGACAGGATATTTCATTGAACATGGAGCTCCTATACTCAGCTAGACTGGCTGGTCAATAAGCTTTAGAGATCTGTTTGTCTCTGCTATCCCAGGACAGGAGGAACAGCCCTGCACAGCCAGGTACAGATTCCTATGTGGGTGCTAGGAACCCAACTTGGGTCCTTGTATTTTCATAGGAGGAATTTTATCCAATAAGCCATCTCCTGAGTTCAGCTTTCTCAAACTGTTACTATTGAGAGTTTCTTGTTTAGGAATAACTAATCTCATTTTCAAACATTTTTTTCCATTTGATACTTATGTACTTTTCTCAATTTTTCCAGCATCAACTACCTTATAACGTTCAATCAAAAATTGTTGAGTCCATAAAAGATCAGAGTTCATGAATCAAAATAAAATTCAAATGAAGGATACTATCAAAATTTTGTGGTATTATATGGCATCCTCCATGGCTTGGTCCTAAAAACCTGACAAGGGAAGGTGAGGGAATGAATAAAGGACAGACACCAAAACACACTAATAGAAAACCCCTACTCAGTGGGTTTGCATTCTCTGATGGAGTGCACCTATTATCCAACAACCAGGAATCTCAGTGGGTTTATTACGTATACCACAAAGAGAAGTCGCTAGTCTAGGAGGTCAGTGAAGTTGAGCAGTCTCACAGCACTGTCATCCAGAAGGAGAAGTTGAAGTTGCTAGGTTGGCACACACATATTAATCATTCTTAAAGACTTCTACTTGTGCACACTGTCCACATCTACACTAGGACAAGAGTAGGCTTTTCGATCTTTCTGAGCCTCACCCCAGGAAGGGACGACATTGCTAGTTTCCCATGTGTCTGAGACTTTGATCCTTGACCTGGCCGTTGCCATGTCAACAATACACATTTACTCAGGACTTTATTTTCTCTTTACATGTTCACTCAAGGCTTCCTTGGATCCCCACAGTACTATGCCTGTTTGTGGGCCTAAGATTTTAAGATATTTGCTTATTAGTTTGGTTCCAGTGAATCAAATAAATTAGTTACACATTATAATCAGATGACATGAAAGATGCTAGAATATACTTTAGAGTTGCTGTTGTTTTCCCCCATCTGAGTGTCCAGGATTAAAAGGAAGGACTATTGATCTTAAGGACTGAAAATTTTAGTTAAGAATGGATAAGCATTCTTTCAACAGTATCCATGGCTAAAATAAGTTAAAGCAAGGTATTGGGTATTCAACATGTTATTGTATGTGAGGAAGGGTATTCATACTACTTAGCTTCTTGGAAGTGGAATGTCTTGCTTCAAAAGGAATTGAAGGCCACATGAGGAGAATCATCACAGAGAAGCATTACCAACCACGCAAACTGCGTATGGTAGACTTTGTGATAGGCTATTATTCCCCAATTTCAGGGTATTCGATTCTGAGGACCTCTGACCATATGAGATGATCAGAGAATGAGAACCCTAAGACAGAGTTTCCTAACTGGCTTGAGTACCGAGGAACAAAATGTCCAGTTTCATTGGTTACAATGGCTGACTCTTAAAGTAGCCATTGGGAGGGAAAAAAGTATAATCAGAATACGCACTACTGAATCTTCTTTTTTTTTTCAACAAAAATTAAAATATAAGAGGACATCATTTCATAGATGAAGTAACAAAAACTAAAACTAGATATTCTATTGCCTTACAAAATAGCTAAGTCCACACCAGTCTCTATGGGACCTGGAAATAGCTTACTATTTCTCTGTATCTTATGAAAATCCACTTACTATGGAGCTGCTGAGAAAACTGGTAGTCATCACTCACCATTCAAAAACTCAATCTGAATAGACCTCATGAATCATTTTACGGAGCCACTGGGTCCTCAACAGAACCATCTAGAAACTTTCTATTTCTAGGATGCCTTTGGCCCACAGGGGCATCTTCTTTAGTGTCATTAAATGCATTATTCTAGAACAATAAAACTCACAAGGCCTTATTGAGGCTGGGCTTCACAGTTTCCTTGAAAATGGATGTTACTCTCAACCTGTTTGCCCTACAACAACTTCTAAATTATCAAGTCTTCCACTGGAATTAAATGAATTGCAATGGGTTCATATAGGGACTATCTATCCTAGGAAGGGACAGAGAAAGTGAGCAAGAAAAGCAGCTGAGGAAGGGCACCCACTGTACCTCTCAGCTGGAAGTACAGTTGAAGAAATGGGAAGGGAATCTTGCAGTCCCTTGAGACTCTGAAGAGAGGCAAGAGCAGATAAGCCTGGTGAAAAGCTGCCCTAGAAGGGGACCATTGGTCTGTGCTTTTATGGGCACACACACTGAGGCAGTACTGTTGCCAGCACAGGCACCAGCTGTCTCGTGCAGCTCTTTGGGGGAGAATTGCTCATCACTCCAACTGTCTACACCCCATGGAAGAAACTGCCCTCTGCTAATTGTGAGAAGTGCTGAAACACGGCTTTGGCTCTGCACAGGTGCTGGGCGAATGCAATTTGCTTGCAGAATGTCTAACCCCTAATTGGATGCTCACAAATGTGGCTTCTGGTGAGGATGTCCAGGTTTCTGCTGCTGAGTCTCATGATGAGTTAGGAGTGATCTCTGTGGGAACCAGAGAGATCCTCAATCAGGGGAGTTCACGACTGTGTTGTTAGCTACAACATGGTCCATTTTTCACCACTTGCTGAGTAGAAGCTGTTAGGGAGACATTACAAACCTATAACCATAATGGAATAGCAGAGGTCATAAGGGTAAGAGGAAACTTAGACCTAGAAAAGATAGGGAAGGAGAATAATTGGGGAAAGTTTGTGAGAAGTAGGTTCTCAGTTTAAATTAACTTAAGAGGCACCTGCCCAAGCCAAAGCCTGATGTAGTCTCTACAGGTTCATCCTACATACAATGAGAACAGATGCAGAACAATCAAAGCCGTAACCAGAGAGCAGTTGAAGTCCCTTTATCAACGGCCTCAGTGGAAAAAAAAAAAATGTCCATGCAGGAGCTATCAGTTCATCCAAGAGACAGGGTAAGCTCGGTTGTGGCTCCCTAGTGAGTCATGTAGAAGCAGGAGAAAGTAGATCACAGATCCTTCTTAATACCTCAGAGCGTCAGAGGTGTCAGGAGCCAGTTGACTGACCTTATATTCGGGGCTCTGTTTGAGACATAATAATCTCCCCAAGAATGCATAAGGCAGATGCCAAAGGAGGAATGGAAGGGCATTCCTTAACAATTGGCAACACTCATAATTCAACCCCTTTTCCTATTTTGGAATGTTATAATAAGCTTCAAAAAGATAATCAAACTTCATTTCCATAATTCAATACAACCACATAAACCAGGAGTGTGGCTGCCCTCACCTCAGCATATGTAGTACGTAGGTCCAAGCGCATTAGTTTTAGCATGCATGAGTCAGGGCATGGGTACTTGGTTGAATGCTTTTTAGCATGTAAATACCCAACTTCTAAAAGGAACATGGCTCATATAGAATGTTGTCTTCATCACTGCAAGTGAGTGAGCTGTTCTAGAGTTCTGCTTTTGACTGTGGGAAGAGCCAGGTGGAGAAAGAGTTACAGGAAGCTTACCATTAAACATCAGTTTCCATAAAGCATGGTCTCCTAGCTACCTTCTACTGTCCATTTGACACAGCCCAGAGTTATCTGAGGACATCTCCACTGGGAGATTGCCTCAGTCAGACTGCTCTGTGGATATGTCTTTAAGAGCACTTTCTTGATTGCTAATTGATGTAGAAGTGCCCAGCCTGCTTTTCAGGGTTGCTATCTCTGGGCAGGTGACCCTGAGCTTTTAAAAAATAGCTAGCTGGAGGTAAATGGGGAGCAACTCAATAGGCAGGATTCTCCCATGGTTACTGTTTCAAGTTCCTGACGGCTTAAATTCCTATTTCTGACTTCACCTAAAGATGAATAGTAACCTGTAAACTGAAACAGACCTTTCTCTGCCCAAGTTACCTTTGTAAAAAAAGTCTATAATGCATATAGATTTGGTTATTACAATGATTTTTTGTAGTCATTATGCTAAATAAAATGTCCATGTTACAGTTCCTTTTATGGTCTCAATTCAGCAAAGACAATTCCAAGTAAAACCCTCACTTCTGTTGACCAAACCATGAATCTCTCTGTCTAGGGACACACCCTGTGAATGAGCTCCAGCTAGCAATGCTCTTTAAACCTACTGTAAATGGTGGTAAAAGCTACAGTGCTTGCCAGTGGCATGTGCTTGGTCACTGGCATTGCGCTCTTTGGTAGGAGCCCAAAGATGCTGTGAGTCAGGAAAATGATGTTAGGCTTCACCTGTGACTACCCTTGAGAGGATAAATTCAAACCACCTCCTATAATGGTGCCAAAGGTATGTAAATATATATACAAAGTTTAATATTTATTCTAAATATAAATGCTCCATATATTTATAATGCATATACTTATTACAATTAGCATTATTCATATAGCTTTCTAATAACAACTGCCTTGCTATTAATGTATTACATTATATTTGAATAACTTATATGTATATATACCTATATATTTGAGTGTATAATGTTTAATCTTCATATATATAAACATTTTTTTCTTTTTTGTGTGTATGTGAATATATATGTGTGAGATACAGTCTCACTCTGTAGCCCTGGAATGCAAAAAATAGACTAAGCTGGCCTTGAACTCATGGGGATCTGTCTGCCTTTGCTCATGATGCTAAGAATAAAGTTTCAGGCAGTCACATTGGGATCTAGGTTATCTTCTTTGTCTGAGTTTTTCTTACCTCTTCCTAGTAGTATTGGTCTCTCATGGCTGTAAAAATTACTTTTGACAAGTTTGTCAGCTGAAAAACACAGAAATATATTTCCCTAGCATTCTGGGAACCAGGTGTCTGGGATGAGGCTGATGAACCATGGGCTATACTCCCTGAACTCTCCTTGACTCTTGCTATATCTTCTGTCTCCTGTTCCTCATCTCTGCTGGCAATGTCCCTCCAACCAGCTCTGACTGCTTCAGCCCACTCTTGTATCTGTGCATTTTTTCCTCCCCTTAAGAACATGTATCATTGGGTTTAGGGCCACCATAACCCAACATGATTTTCTGTCTTACATCTGTGAAGATTCCAATTCCCAGGAACATCACATTCTGATGTTTCAAGTCAACTTGAATTTGTCGAACACATTTCAATCCACTCTAGGAGAAGACAAGGAGACCTAAATAAGCATCTATCTGATACAATATTGGAGCACATTGGGGATGTGAAATGTTTCTTTTTTGTTATGCTGTTTCCCTTGTGCTAAAAATATACAGATCAAAGGCTGCCAGTGGCTTATAGAGACACTTGAGTGGTTGGGGAGAGACTTCAGGGAGTGTTTGCCCTTTCAGGCCTGCTAGTCTGTGAAACGGTATTGGGAAGACAAGAACTCGGAGAAACCTGATGTTAAAAGGGACAGTTTCTCTCTTGGTTACTATGTTCTAGTCCAAAGCACCAGTGAAGAACTGAAGAAGCCATGAGTGCTTCTGACATTCTAATGGAAGGAAAGGGGAGGGCACACAGGCACATGTGAGCATACTCACACACACACACATATATACACATGCACATAGCCACACACACACACACACACACACATACACACACACACACACACACATACACACACACACACAGTAGATATACACATACAGCCACACACACAGTACATATACACAGGAGCACACAGGCAGGCACACACATTCACACACATACATAAGCACATACACACAGACATACAGGCAAAAAGACACACAAGTACACATACATAAGTGCACACACAGGCACACATATACAGAACTCTCTCTTTCTCTCTCTCTCTCTGTGCGTGTGTCTGTCTCTCTCTGTCTCTCATACACACACACTGATACATACACATACACATAGGCACATATACACACAGGGACACACACCTAGACACACAGAAAGTCACATACACGCAGCCACAGACACAAACACAGAGGTACACACACACTCAGGCATACATACACATAGGCACATACACAGATGCATATACCCACAAAGACACAAACAGCACACACACACAGGGGCACATACACACAGGCATACACACATAACCAAGTGCACACACACAGGCACACACACACAGACACACACACATACACAATTATACACATGCACAAACAGGACATATACAAAGTTTGAACTTGGAATTAGAGAGTGTGTGGTGGTATTGTGTTCCCCAAAATATTGTGCACCCTAATAAACTTATCTGGGGTCAGAAACAGAACAGCCACTAGATACAAAGGCTAGAAAATGGTGGCACACATGCCTTTAATCCTAGCATTCCAGAGGCAGACATTCATCTTTTCAAGGCTACAGCCAAGCATAGTGACTCATGCCTTTAATCCCAGAAAGCGAGCCTTTAATCCCAGGGAGTGATGGTAGAAAGCAGAAAGGTATATAAGGCATGAGGACCAGAAACTAGAAGCATTTGGCCTGGTTAGGCATTTGGCCTGGTTAAACTTTTAGTTGGTTAAGCTTCAGGCTTTAGAGCAGCAGTTCAGCTGAGACCCATTCCGGATGAGGATTCAGAGGCCAGCTGAGGAAACAAGACCAGCTGAGGATCCGGCAAGGTGAGGTAGCTGTGGCCTGTTCTGTCTCTCTGATCTTCCTGTGTTCACCCCAATACCTGGCTCAGGTTTGATTTTATTAATAAGAGCTTTTAAGATTCCTGCTACAGTGTGTGTTCTTGGTCACTCCCTTCTCTCCTTCTGTGATAGCTAATCTTGGTTGTCCAGTTGACTGCATCTGGAATCAGCCAAAGGGCAATCCACAAAGTGCTTCAGCAGGGGATTATCTTAATCATATCATTTGAAATGGAAAGACACATCCTCCATGTGGGCAGTACCTTCCTATGGCATCCCAGAAGAAAGGAGGTTAAACAAAGAACTTTTTCTTTTGCCTGCTTGGCTTCACTCTCAATTGCACAATCATCTGCTCTGTTGCCTCTGCAGTTCTTCCTGCTGCCATCCTTCACTGTTCTCAGATCCTGGTTTCTTTGGCTTTTCACTGTGGAGTGAAGACCAACTGCTAACCAAGAATCTCCCAAGCCTTGAGTAGGAGACTGGGGCTGATGAGGCCACCAACACCTTGGTCTGAGCTGCTGCCATGTTTTGGCCTCTGCAGTGTGGGACAGCCATTATTAGACTACCTACACTATATTGTGTAAGCAGATCTAATCGGTTTCATTGTAATATATATTCTATTGGTTATCTTCATCTACAAAACCCTAATCCACCTACCGTCTTATGTTCTGCTGTGGTTTAAATATGCTTTGTCCCACAAGAATCTCATGTTGAAATTTAACCCCCACTTGCCCCATTTGAAGATTATTTAGAGGTAGGACAAAGTAACCCAGATGCTGATGTTAGGAGCAACTTAATTTATTTAGTGATTGATGAATTATTATGGCATCACAAGGATATGTCCCCTGTAACTGCCAGTATTTCCAAGTCTCCCATGTGCTTCCTGTCCATCAACACAGCTTCACCGAAAGACCTTGGCAGCAAGAAAAGCATCAGCGCTGTGGTGCTTTGACTTCTGACCAGAATCATAAGCTGAAATAACATCCCATTCATTATAATTTACTTACTCAGCGTGATGATTAACATTGATTGTCAACTTGACAGGAACTAGCATCACCTAGGAGACAAATCTCTAGGCATGTGCTCCACTTTGCTTTTCTTTTACTGTGACAAATACTCTGACTCAAAGAGACTAAGGTGAGGAAAATGTTTATTTCAGCTTACATTGTTAGGTAACTGCCATCACTGAGGAAAGGCCAGAGCTCCAGGTAGAAATCTGAAACAGAAACCATGAAGTAAAACTCCTTCCTGACTGGCTCACTTAGCTCATGGCTAACTAACTTTCCCATATAGCCCAGGCCCACCTACTTAGGGGAGGTACTGCCCACAGTGTGCCTGGTATTCTTAACATTGGAAATCAAGAAAATGCCCCAAAGACATGCCTGCACGCCAATCTCATAGGGACAATTCTTCACTTGAGGTTTTCTCCTCCCAAGGGACTCTTGGTTGTTGACAGTAACAATGAATCAACACACTATGATGTAAAGGGTTTACTAGGTTGGGTTAATTGAGATGGCAAGACAAACACTAAGGAAGGGCAGCACAAACCCATGAGCTGGGATCCTATACTGATGCAACATGACCAGCTGTCTCAAGCTCCTGTGGCCATGCCTGCTTCTTTGTGATGGATTCTATCATCCAACTATAATCCAAAACAAACCTTTCTTTCCTTAAGCAGCATTAGTCAGGAATTTTGTCACAGCACAAAGGAAAGTGACTATTATATCCAGTCACTAATATTTTACTAGCTACCAGAAATAGTAAATGAAGTCAAAGACATATATGAAAATGGTGTGTGTAGAAAATTGTTAATCTCCTCTTTTTAATGAGAAGAAAACAAGGCCAGTGGTGGTGCATGCCTTTGAACCCAGCACTCGGGAGGCAGAGTCAGGCAGATCTCTATGAGTTCAAAGCCAGTCTGGTCTACAGAGTGAATTCCAGGACAGCCAGCCAAAGCTACAGAAAAAAACCTTGTCTCAAAAAAGAAGGAGGAGGAGGAAGAGGAGGAGAAGAAAGAGGAGGAGGAGGGGAAGGGGAAGAAGCAGAAGGAGGGGAAGGGGAAGAAGCAGAAGCAGGAGGAGGAGGAGGAGGAAAAGAAGAAGAAGAAGAAGAAGAAGAAGAAGAAGAAGAAGAAGAAGAAGAAGAAGAAGAAGAAGAAGAAGAAGAAGGAGAAGAAGGAGAAGAAGGAGAAGAAGGAGAAGAAGGAGAAGAAGGAGAAGAAGGAGAAGAAGGAGAAGAAGGAGAAGAAGGAGAAGAAGGAGAAGAAGGAGAAGAAGGAGAAGAAGGAGAAGAAGGAGAAGAAGGAGAAGAAGGAGAAGAAGGAGAAGAAGGAGAAGAAGGAGAAGAAGGAGAAGAAGGAGAAGAAGGAGGAGAAGAAGGAGAAGAAGGAGAAGAAGAAGAAGAAGAAGAAGAAGAAGAAGAAGAAGAAGAAGAAGAAGAAGAAGAAGAAGAAGAAGAAGAAGACAAATACAAGATAACAAAGCTGTCATTGCCTCATGCTATAGGCAGCCTCACATGGTCCCCCCCATTGGCAGCACTGATAATGAGCCTAGGGGTTCTGACACACTGGGATCATCCAACGTGGAGAAACCACAAGATCTATCTGTCTGTTCAGATTCTTTGTGGCCCATCTGCAGCACTCTTTCATCCCAGCATCCCAGGCTATGAGACTCATATGCTTTGTCAGACAGGGGAGGGTTGAAAATTCCCTTTGCTACTCTGAGACAGAAAGATAAATGAGAGTTAGAATGGGCTTTATGACTGGCTTGCTTTTGAGATTCATGCTTGATTGTCAGGTTCTGGTTTCTACGACCTCTGTGTAGAACAGAAATTCTAGTTTGGCAGCTGGGAAGTGAAGAAGCAGAAAGATGCACAAACTCAGGAAGAAACCTTGTTCTCAAGCTGCTTCCAACGCTTTCACTCTAAGACCGTGGTTCTCAACCTTCCTAATGCTGTGACCCTTTAATACAGTTCTTCATGTTGTGGTGACCTCCAACCATATATTTATTTTCTTTGGTACTTTATAACTGTAATTTTCCTACTGATATGAATTGTAATGTAAATATCTTTGGAGACAGAGGTTTGACAGAGGGGTCACAACCCACAGGTTGAGAAGCACTGCTCTGCAGCTCCATTGCTTAGTTCCCAACAGCACTGAACAGTGTGATATAGTCAGTGGTCTTGCTAATTGTACATTTTATTTCTATCTGTGGACTTAACACAAAGTCTAACATGTATTTTTTTACTCTGTAAGCGCATGTCTCACTAACAAAAAAAAAAAATCATGTTAGAAGGACCATAGGACAACATAGAATTCTCAATGACAAGTTGTTAATACATGATTCATAGTAGGAGGCTAAAGTGTAAGAAATGTTTTCATGGTAACTGATCACAGACTAGATGATGTTTAAATACTTATCTGCTCCTAATCTTTATATTTGTGGCTAGCAATGTTCTGTGTGCCATCCATAAGTAGAGAAATCCTAATGATAATACAGCTATAACTTTACTGGGATAGTTGATTAATGTTCTGAGATATGAACTACCACTACATATTTTAGCCTTCAATAGAAAATCTTCTAATGTTTGGTTCTGGATTGGTGTTTTGTTCCCACAAACATATTTTATAGTTGAAAGTCAAGGTGTTTTTTAAAATCAAAATGTTTGGGGTATTAATCATTGTTGCATTTGAACTTTGGTCCTACTGTATTTCAGCAATAATAAGATTATTAATAATTTCACTAGATGATATTTCTCACCTATCTCCAAAAAGAGGTTTTATTTCTCATTGGATAAGTTACAGTTAAATTCAACACTTAGTGTCTGATTTTCAAGTTTTATTTAAGAGATTCCAGACTTAGGAGTACTGATGTAAGTTGTGATGAAACATTTACCAAGCATTCGTCTCTGGGTTCAGTCTCTAGTTCCATCTCCTCCAGTCAGGTGGTATCTCTAAGTGGATTGTAAATGAATGCATAAAAAATACCTATACCTATTTTAGTCACTGTCCATTGGGAAGTCTACTTCTAAAATAACTTAAAAGAATTGTGTTAAGTGTCTGTTGGTCTTTTGCTAATACACATGTGAACCACTTTGGGTACACAGGTCTGAATGTGAAGATCATTTATGTTTTGTGTACCAGTCAATTTTTGTTACGAAAGTATTAAATTATGCTAACAACATTTATTTTTTGATTGAGAATGATTAATTTTTATTCAGATGCTATGCACAGTCAGGAGACTCAAAATCATTTTTAGTTTTTAACATGAGAGAAAGCTGATGGCTACCATCCTGAAGGCTGGGTACCATGGGAAGATTTCTTGCCAAATATTTGGTTTCCTTACTAGATATTTGAAAAAGGTGTAGTGATTGTGGGTCCCCTGACCATTTTGGCAACACACCTATAAAGACCTATTTAGTATCTAGTAGCAGGGCCCTTGTTGTTGTTCCCTTTGGGGGGGGGGCAAGTAGGCGCAGAGTCAAACCACATAGACTTGGGGAGAATGTCGAAACAACAAGCTCAGTTTATTCAGGAAGTGCCTAGCCTTATATACCCTCCATCCCACCCTTGAGGGAGGTCTGATGAATATGCATCAGCTGGTGTAACATGGCTGTCTCTCATTGGTTCAGGTCATCTCCAGTTCATGTTTCAGCTACTGTTGCTAAGACCATCAGGCAGACCCAGGCTGGCTCTCAGAAAGTATCTTTTTTACTTGTTTGCACCGTCTGGCCCTCAGGCCCATTAGGGATGAGTCATCCCACAGTATCTGAATCTTGCAGTGGCCACTGGGATAACAAATTAATATATGATGGCAGACTTAATAAATTCATATATGATATACACTCCAGAGAATTTTCTTAGTGTGCCTTACCTAACATTTTGCCATAACTAATACTTTAAAAGATCCATTATTGATCTCCAAGTCTATTTTAAATGAATGTCCCACTTTTGAGCTGAAAACCTACTCCAGCCGCAGCTCGCCACAATGAGGAAGAACAGAGAGACATAATTACAGACAAGCAGACCTGAAAAGCACCCTGGGAAAAGCACATTTACAAACAGACATCATGTTCTTCCACATTCTTGGGTGGAAATCCTTCTGATTGCATTTGGGCAGGGAGCAGAGGAAGAGCTTATTTCAGAGGCTCATAGCAAACAAATTCTTGATGAATGGTTATTGGCCAAAGGCGGTACAAGAATGGTTGGGAGAAGGCCAAATGGAAACTTAATGAATCCTTAACGGAAGAAGTGGTTAGGGGAAAGCAGTTGGCAAAGCATTCAATCTGTGAAGGAACCATGCCACAGGAAACGGGAATGTCTTTTTTCCTTAAGCGTCTTGTCTCTGGGGTTCACTACGAGGCCGCCGTCACGATGGTCTGAGGAAAAGTTACCTTGGTGAACATCTTTTTGTCTGAGTTCTCTTCAGTTGGCTGCAGCTTCACGCATAGAGTTTTCTCAGTAGGCTGACACTGACAAAAGGAAGTTGAACAAAATGGCAGTAATGAGGTAGCCTTTCACTGTGTCTACTACGGTGAGCTCATTCTTTTGCAGCAGAATATATCACTGTTTTCCTTTTGATACCCTGAGTCCAAAGATTCTTTTACATAAAATAATATAGTATTCTCATTTTGATGAAGTCTAGATCTTTTCTAAGCACATCATAAAGGAAATAAGGTTACTGGGTGGTAGAGTGCCTGTCCCACCTTGGCAAGGCCCTGGGCTTGACCCTCCAGTACTATAAAGATAAAAAAGATAAAAAGGTCCAAAGAATCAGTGGCTGCACAATCTCAGTTTTTAAGGATACAATGGTTAATGTCTAAGATTCCAGCACTATGGAAGCTAATGTAGGAAGATCTTTTAGTTCCAGGCTACCTGGACTACAAAATAAGACCCTGTCTTTATATATATATATAAAGATAGTAATAAAAAATAATAATAAGAAGAAATAAAGTGTTAAAATTCTAATTTAAGAAAAGGTACATGTAATCCAAACTGCTGTTACCCAAATTGGAGGAAATTGGTATGACAAATATCAATTTGAAAAAGAAAATAGGTTTCATTGGTGTTTTACTTGGGCATTACTCAATGTAGACAGTGTTTAAAAAGTTCTGTCTGGTTGGTGAGACCAATATTTTATGGAGGTCAGTGGAGTGAGCAGTATGGAGGGGAGCTCTTACTCCTGTCATTTGATATTCTGCTGATAACTGGTGTGTTAGGGTCCTAGAGAAGTCCCACAAAAGACTATCATCCACATATGCAATCAACAAGACCATTTATTATCTTGAGAGTAAAGGTACCAGTATGCTGAGACTGCACATCCAACACAAAGGCAAAATGGTGACCCTGAGAGAAGCTTGCAGGCTCTTTTATACACAGCTAAAATAATTCTAAAGCAGTTAGGTCATTCTATCTATGATTGCATAAGTGGCAATGACATTAGTACATTCCTGATTGGTTAGGGTTACGGGGGTGGGGTGGGGGCGGGGTGTGTGTGGGGGATTGGATGGGCCTACGGTTTTCCCATTTGGGGGCATGCCTGGACAAGTCTCAGGCTCTGTCCTTATTTAAGTTATTGCCTTGAGATACATTAGGGGCTGGCTCAGGCCTGGTACATGCAGTTCCTCTTATCCTTGTTGTCAGAGGCACTGGAGATTGATTGTCCAGTGTTTGTGGCTTCCACAGAAATTGTCTGTCCAGGTTCAAGAGGCAGGAACTGAGGCCTAGTTCTTAACTGAGTTATTAGGAGCCTGTCGTGGTATTTGCCTGGCCTTCTCATGGTGGATGTAATTAAGGGGAAATCTACACAAGAATTTTTGATGCCACTCCTGATAGTATAGTAAGAATATCTGTTTTAGTAAAATAATGGAATAAAATGAAGAAAGTAGAGAGTTGAACCATGAGAAGGGCTTGAAACTGCAATTACACAATTGAGATGATCCCATTCTGCTCCATTTAAAGATTCTGCATGTGGTCCACTCTTTCTGCTTCCTGCACCATCTCTTATAAACTCACCAAGCAGAGTTCTGCCTGGACTTGACTCTAGTGCCTGGTATTTAACTAGTTCTCAGCGTGTTGCTCACTTGTGTAGGAGCTTTTTGAATGACTGTGGTGGTGTTGTGTTCCCCAAAATATTGTGTACTCTAATAAATTTATCTGGGGTCAGAGAACAGACAGCCACTAGATACAAAGGCTAGAAAATGGTGGCACTCACACCTTTAATCCTAGCATTCCAGAGATAGAAATCCCTCTGGATCTCTGTGAGTTCAAGGCCACATTGGAAATAGCCAAGCATGGTGACACACGCCTTTAATCCCAGAAAGCCAGCCTTTAATCCCAGGGAGTGGTGGTAGAAAGCAGAAAGATATATAAGGCGTGAGGACCAGAAACTAGAAGATTTTGGCTGGTTAAGCATTTGGCTGATTCAGTTCAGCTGAGATTCATTCCGGATGAGGACTCAGAGGCCTCCAGTCTGAGGAGACAAGACCAGCTGAGGATCCGGCGAGGTGAGATAGCTGTGGCTTGTTCTGTCTCTCTGATCTACCAGCATGGACCCCAATAACTCGCCTCGGGTTTGATTTTATTAATAAGAACTTTTAAGATTCCTGCTACAAATGACCACACATTTATAAATGTGTGTGTGTGTGTATGTGTGTGTGTGTGTGTGTGTGTGTGTGTGTGTGTGAGAGAGAGAGAGAGAGAGAGAGAGAGAGAGAGAGAGATTGATGAAATCAGTTATGCTGACTGTTACTTTGCCATTTGTGCTAGTTTCTTCTTAAAGCCAACAGCTAAAAAATTTCCAGAGTGGTTAATTGTCAGGGATTTCATTACATACAGTTCCATGATATTAGTATACTAATGTTAGATAGATGATTGATGATAGGTAGGGGGGAGAGAGACAGCAGATAGAGATAGAAAGAGATACGTATAAATGGATGAATAGATGTATATGGACATACAAATGGATGGTTGGATAGACAGACAGATAGATAGATAGATAGATAGATAGATAGATAGATAGATAGATAAAATTTTACAATGTAAATATACTATGTAGAGTCATAATTAGTTCCATAAAGATTTATTTAGATGCCTGTTCATTTTGCTATGCTCAAACAATTTTTGCAATATATCGGTATTTATATTGTATGTCTCAGTTGGTCTAACAACTAAGGACAGGTCTCCCTGTTGCTTTTACACAATGTGGCCCAAGGTCACTCTGATATTTCACTTATTCTTAAATTACTTTTTCATTTGCCTCCCGAGTTCCGCCACTTTCCCCCTTTTCTGTCCTGTGTCGTTAGCTTTTCTTCCTTGGCCTCGTCTGTTGACTCATTGTCTCTCTTCAAAGTATAAACACTTGGGGTTTCTGGCACTCTGTATCAGGGAATCTTTAATTACATTAATTCTTAGTTCCAAAGTTACCAGACTCTCATAATTTTTTTTAGCATTATTGTTTTTTTGTTTGCTTGTTTGTTTGTTTTTGCCTCCTACTGCCCCAAAAAGGACCTGGCCACTTGGTTAAGTCTCCGAGCCCAGGCACCTTGCTAAATCTTTATGTGCTGTGAGAGGCTAAAGAATGGTCCCCAAGCCCACCTAGATTGGAATCTCTTGACTCTGTGAATGTTGGACTTATTGCAAAGAGATGCATTTCCAATAGAGCTAACTACGTGCTTGTATTA
Organism: Peromyscus leucopus; assembly: GCF_004664715.2. NCBI lineage: Eukaryota > Metazoa > Chordata > Mammalia > Rodentia > Cricetidae > Peromyscus > Peromyscus leucopus. The sequence continues at coordinate 43,298,849 of NC_051084.1, forward strand.
GTTAGCATTCATATTGCTGTGAGAAAACACTATCACCATGAACTAAGCAATTGATTAGGCTTACAGTTTCAGAGGGTTTGTGTCCATGGTAGTGGTGCACAGACATGGAACAGCTGAGAACTCACATGCTGATCTAGTAACAGGAGGCAGAGAGTCACTGGGAATGGCAGAAGTCTTAAAACCCCAAAGCTTATCCCCAGTGACACATGTCCTTCAATGGGGCCACCCAAAGAGTGTTGGTTGTCGTAATTTCTCAATGTTCACCCTCACAAATAATTACTATGTGAGCCCCCAACTTGTCCATACAACTGCTTGCTCAATTGCTTTCCAGGATAGTTAAGAGTATATCAAGTTAAATAGGTTCATATGAGAATGACAATTGCTGTCTTACTATTATGGTAGACTGATCTACACACCCTAAAATCTCCCCCTGTCCTTCTAGCAGGACTCAATCAACCTCAACCACTGATACTATTAGTTTTCAGTTAACTCTGGCTCAAAACTGGACTCTACTATCTATCTTTTATTCATAGCCTACATCCCATTCATCAGGAAATCCAGTCAGTGATGAAGACAGCAAGCCAAGCTGTCTCACCTGGATCTCATTCATTGTTCCTCCTTTCTCATAGATTCTATTTATGACCTGATTGGTCTCAACATCCTACCGTTCTTCTGCTGGAAGACAAACCATTTGGGACTAAGTATGTACTAATACCAAGTCGTTTCTGTAGCCCACAATAGCAATTCACAATCCTGGGAAACTTCACCTCTTGCAGGATTTCTGGCAAAATTTGGAAAAAGTTTTGGATATCATCACAAGGAAGAAATGTCATTGTCGTCTTTAGTGTTCAGAGGCTAGGAATGCTGCAACCTCTTCTACACTCAAAGCCTCCAACAGTAGAGGATTAAATATCCCAAATATTTCCTTGGGATGCCTAGATCTTTATGATTCAATCACTGCCTGAAACTCATAACCTGATTTTTCACCACCATCTGTTTTGATAGAACCATCTCTGCTCAAGGGTGTTGCCTTTATTTTTCCTTGCCCTAGAGGCTCTCATCCTAGGACAAAGCACTCATTTGTACAAACTGATCAAATACTACCTCTTCAGAAAGATTCCTCCTGATCTTTCCAGAAAGGTTGGAAGAATGGAGCCTCCTTCAGAAGTCTAGCTGAAATATTATGTTGGGAGATTTGATAGTTAACTCATGCCAAAAGGCAAGAACTGGACAAACAAGCAGAGCCTCATCCCCAGGGTTGTGGAAGAATAAGATTTACTCTGATAGTAGCAGGATCTGCACTGGTGTGCCTGGGCTGACATGTAAAACATCCACATGTGGATTTAAACAACATGACTGCATCTGTTGCGATTTTAGAGGCCGGGTCTTTCTGGATCAAGACGCTAACAGATTTGACTATTGAGGGCTTTCTTCCTGATTTGGAGATGACCATCTGGTCACTGTGTTCTTAGATTGTGGCAGGGGAGGGAAGAGGGAGAAATAAAACCTGGGGGTGGGGGAGAAGGAAGGAGGGAGGGATAGGGGAGGTAGAGAGAGAATATTTGCCTTTAATATACTTGATTTTAAAAATGATTTATGATGTGTGTATGTGTGTGTAAATTGGTGAATACCAAGGGATAAATATTGGGTTCATTCTACATTTATATTATTTTATTGATCACACACTTAGCAGGTACAACAAAAAGTTGTCATAATTATTATTCAAATAGTACAAATACTTCATTTATTGCTCCAAGGCAACAAGGTTACATATTCCTTATTATTTTCTCAGAAATTTTGTCTCTGATTTATGAACTTCTTTAGTCTGTTCTTTTAAAATTATATGTGCTGCAAGGTAAATAACTTAAAGAACAAAGGATTTGAAACAGCATTAAATCTCAGAGCAGCTGTGATTAGCATTTGAATCCTCTTCTCACAGTCATGAGCTAGGTGACAAAAGTCCAGTCATTTAATTTCTCTTTCCATATGTGTGTTCATCTGTAAAATGGGAATCATGATTCTGTGTACTTCACATGACTGTACTGGAGAGCAGTGGAGTTGCCAGAGGTAAGATAAAATAGCCCATGGCAAAGGCTCCATTATTGAAAGCCGGCTAGAAATTAGGTTACTGGGGGTTCACCATGATTTATATCTGTTTTCAATTTTATTCATTCCCAAACATGAAAGGAGGATAAAATATTTATAAAATAAATTGCATTTATATATTACATAGTTCCGTTGGTACAAGTGTCATAGCTCCTTTTCTCCATAGAAAAGTAGACAGCTCCAGATCACATAATAAATAAATAAATAATAAATAAATAAATAAATAAATAAATAAATAAATAAATAATAAACCAAACCAGGGGCTCAAGTATATTGTTTAATTTCCCTATTTGTCTTATGTGGGACAAGACATATGAAGGAAACTCTGGAATGTCACATGGAATAAATACCACCCTGCCTTTGTATATCAAGAGGAGTAAAGAAATGGAGAAGGAGAGAAGTAATGAGTCACAAGAAGTATGCATGGAAGGTTCTGGGAGGAAGAGAACTTTGTGGGCTGGAGGTCACACCAAAGTTAACCAGGAAGTGCCGAGAAAGGAATATTAGCTTCCTAGCTGACATCCCTCTCATGGTTAGCTAGCCATCCCTGGATTAACTGATTGACTTATTTTTCCTTTAGTGAGAACATTCACTTTTCTAATAAGGAACAGGAAAATTGCAAAGGAGGCTGTCACAGTGAGATGGAGGATGATTGACCTTTGCAAGGCAGCTCTCTTGACTTTCACAGAAGCCAGGTGGTCGAACTGTTAAAAAAAAAACAAAAAACAAAAAACAAACAAACAAACAAAAAAAAACCTGCACATTACAGATGCTAACTCTGGCAGAGTACCATGGCATGGCTGTTCCTCTACTCGGGTGGTTACCATGGTTTATATTTGCACATTTGCACGTGAGGCCACTGCTGTGGTGTCTTTCTTACTAAACCAAAGCTCCTCTATGGAGTGTGGTATAATCCTGACTTTGTGATAAAAGGAATAACATAGTAATGCAAAGTCCTGCAGGTGAGGTAGGGCTTCTTGGCTGGAAGTCACAACCTGCTGGATGATTCAACTAGTTTAATTAAGTGCTGTGTTTTATGGTCCTAGAACACACCTTGCAATAAAAAGAAAAAATTGGCTTAGTTCACCTCAGCATGCTGCTGTAGTTATTTAATGTTTTGGTTAGGGATTATTATTTAGATTTGTTTCTTCTTTTTCCCTTCCTTTCTCCCTTCATTCTCTCTCTCTCCCTTTTTCTTTCTTTCCTTCCTTCTTTCTTTCTTTCTTTCTTTCTTTCTTTCTTTCTTTCTTTCTTTCTTTCTTTCTTTTCTTTCTTTCTTTCTTTCTTTCTTCTTGCTTGCTTGTTGGAGAGGCCAGGGATGGCTTTCTGGTGTCCTCCAGTATCTCTTTCCAGCTCTCTTCTTTGAGAGGGTCTCTTTGAACCTGCAGTTGACTGTTTTAGCTAGACTGGCTGGCCAGCAAGCCCCAGGAATGTGTCTCTCTTTACCCAGTTGGTGCTTAGGGTTATAGATGTGTGCTGTGGCACACATCACCATCTTTATCATCATAATCATTTACTATTATTTATGCCAAGGTCTTACAAAACAGCCTCCTGGGTTGGCCTGTAATTCACTATGGAATTCTACTTGACTTTGAATTTACAGAAATCCTTCCTAAATGTTGGGATTATGGGCCTGAGCCACCCTGTCCTGTGGGAATTTCTTGGTGATAAGTCGCAAAGAGTGCTTAATGGGCCAATTCCTGCTCCTGTCTTCATAGTTTTATTTTTCCCCCTGTCCACAGCTCCTTTGGGCTTGAGATAGGAAATTACAAACACTTTTGCTCTGTAGAACTTAACAACACAGATGGCCTCAGTCCTCACACGTGTGCGGTTTTCCCCCCGAATTTGTCAATAGCCTTCTTTGTTTTAGGAGTAGGAGAGTGATTTCCTAGTACAATAGAGAGGGAGTCCCATTGCAATGGTAATCCATTTTAGTGAGAGAGAAAAAAAAAAAAAAAAAAGCTCTTGCTACTTTAAGCCAGTGCCATTAAACAGAGGTGCCAGGGAAGTGTGTGACTGCCAATGTTTTGAGTTTCAAGAGACAGTAAGGAGGAAGATAATGCAGCTAGCTCATACATGAGGTTCGATTTTACAGTTAACATTGCCTTCCATCTTTGCACAGCCCACTGATTTCTACAGGTGGGGATACCTGTGCTTATCTGTATGACTTGCCACCACAAAATTATGAGGGAAAATGGAGAGATGGAGAACTCCCTTTTTAAAACTCGTTCGTTCTGTGTCTACACTCGAGAGATATGTCTATTTTTTTCAGGATGTATATTTTGAATGGAAGCCTGACATTTGGGCCTCCTTTATCCGACCTCTATGTAGATTCTATATCCTATATATGGTTGGGGTACTACTGCCAACATCCTTGCCTTCCGCCTCTGCCGTCTGCTAACCTAATCAAACATTTGCTCTCCTAAAACAAAGTTGGAGCCAAGAAAGCTTTTCCTATGTTTCAGTTGCTGCTTGAAACTGAAGACCCGATCTCTTCTGGATCATTTGAATACTTCATTTATGGTTGGCATTTACTTGACTCCATAGGTCGTGCATACTTTAAAAATTATACTGAGCCCTTATGCAGAGCAGGGGCTCAGTTTCTGCATCAGAGGCTGAAAATGCGCTCAACGGTCCATATGCTATGCCAAGTCCAGTTTATAATGGGTCAGGTTGGCATGGAACATGTACTGCATGGATGCACAGTGCTCCTGCGCAACACCCCCGCCCCATCAAGGATACAATTGTTTCTAAGTTTCAGAGCTGAATGCTTCATTAAACGCTGGAGCATGTGACCTAATGGGATTCTGAATTGCTAACTTAATATTTAGCTCCCCAAATGTAGAGACAAGCACCTTGATGCCCGCCGCCTCCAGTCCTCAGAAATAATCACAGCTGCTGATCTTTCCCAAGAGGTCTCAGTGGACAGAGAAGAATGCAAAGTTTTAATTTGCTAATCATCTCGTTGGGGGGTGCAGTGGGGGGAGATGCTAATTGTCTGCAGACATCTGTAATGACCCTTGGACAAAACCAAGGCAAACTAAATCAAAGCTTTGACAAGGGCAGGAGAGCGGAAACAGAAGCCCTAATTGTGGCCATGTGAAGTGCATTTACCCTTTTGTATCTTTTGTTGGTCGAACCGCACAATACTTTATAAAGTAACTTTTAAGGACAGGATAAAAATGACTTTTTCTATCTCTGGGGATAAATGGCCAGACTAGATCTGGGAAATATGTGAGGAAGGTCCAACATTATGGTGCAAATGGAGCAGACAAAAGGGTGTGGGGCGAGCCTTTGCCAGTTGAATTTGGCTAACCTGCAGAAGGCCCATTGTCAAGCCAGCCATGCTTCACTGAGCTGTCTTCCCTCTTTATGGTTAAGTGAACCCGAAAACAATGGCAAAGAAATATGCACTGAGTCATATATTCTGCAAAATAGACTGTACTCTCCTCTAACCGAAATCACGACACTTTAATTCTTGGATTTCTCCACATTTTCGTAGCTAAGGCTCCTATCTGCTTTCTCTGGCTCTCTATCAGTCCTCGCAGTTCTGCCCATGGGGAAAACTCTGCGGGACGCTTGCCACTGTGGCCCTTGCACTGTTAAGAGGAGTCAAAGGTAAGTTGCTGTCCTTGCAGTATTTTGAGTATCTGTGTCTTTGCTGGACGTCGAAGATTTCTTGGTTGAGAGGAGTTTTGTTTAATAACCATCCCGTGTCTCCCCCACCCCCCACCCCGTTCCCCTCTCCCCCAGAAAGACTCCTCCTTTTGTTGCCGTTTTTTTTAATGGCTAAAGTATGAGAGAAAAAGCAAAAGGAAACCCGGTGGCACTCTACTTACGAAACTAAGTAAAAAGCCATGTGTTGTGAGCTTAAATATAGACACACAGAGGCAGAATTGTCTGAGGGGAATGTTGTATTCTCAAAAAGGAAAACTGACCGGTGGGGGTGGGGTTGCTTCACGATTTTCTAGCTTCCGAAGTAATGTCTTGGATTTTCTTTTTTAAAGTAAACTTGGGATTTTGTTTTGTTTTGTTTTTGTCTTTTGATTTTTAAGGACGGAAGCATTATATAATTAGATAATGGGAATACTTAATAAACATGGTCTAAATATCAGGAGAAGCTGCCAAGTCTATGAATTTTTTTTCTTCCTTCTCTGTTGCATTTTCCTGTTGGGGTTTAAATAACACTGAAAATGGACATTTTAAAGAGTTTTAACTTTCAATTGACCTATGAAAACTTCCAAATTTCAGAGGCCCCGCTTTGTTGCTGCTGTTTGTGTGTTTTTCTTTTCCCAGTGAAAGTTGCTAAGTCAACTCAGACTGCCTGGATGACATTTAAGGTGTCCCATATTTGGCCCTTTCTGAGTTTTACCCCTTGAGAGAGTCTCTAATGGAATCCTGGATCTCTTTACTCTTTTCTCCCACAGCAAGTTGTGTGTTTCGATACTCCACACTCTCTGGTATTGAGTTGTTCTTGCCAGGGTCCAGGCAAGCAAGGCTCTGCAAAGCACTTTGTAAAAGCTTGCAGTCAATGCCACAGCGCTCCTCCCTGCGTGGTCTCCACAGCTCCTCCTGCAGCCCCTGACTGTTTTTCAGCCTCAGTCTTCTCAGCAGGCCCCTCTCAAGGCAGGCCCTTATTTAGGAGTCTTTTACCATCCACAGCAACAGCAAAATCACAATTGATTTCTCCTGCTTCCTCTCTCTGCTGCCTCCCTTTGCTGAGAGCATTAAATGGAGTTCTTAGCTGAAGAGTTTCTCATCACTGCTCAAACATTTGACTTTTACGAGAGTCCACACTCTGGTTCCTTTCCATGGACAAAAAACCAGGAACAGAGGCTGTGTTTCAAAGGTTGCTAGGAGGATCAATAACTTAGAAAAGAAAGCTTTTTGACAGAATAGCGTTTAAGTAAAACTGTCAGAGTGTGAATATAGCAAGTGACATTGCATTCCTGGGAAGACACACTGAGTAAAACCCAATGCAGACTAGGAAAGCAAAGCGGAGAGTGACATCCCAGAATGCATGACACCCATGTGACCAGCTTCATTGTGGAAGACAAAGAATCCCAGAACAATAGGGGTTTACCATGTTGATCAGAAAGGTGGAACACTGTGAATTAAAGGTCCCAATTTCTAATTTCTTCAAGGAAATACGTAGAGCTACATGGATGTCTAAAGGGCTTAGTAACTTGCTGGTGGCATGTTTTGAACTTAGGACTTTGCCACATGCTGGTACTTAGCACCTTATCATAGGCAGACCATAAGAGAAAATAGCATGCATGACTGTTTGGGAGAGATTGATGGGACTATACGTACAGACAAATGTATTTTAATGAATTTGCTGTAGATATATATGTGTATGTATACATACATACATATGTATGTATGTCTATATGTATGTATGTAAACATTGGCTAGTCCTCTCCTGCTTAAATGTGAATAGTCAACCAGGAGAGAATATTCTCAGAAATGATTCATAATTTCTCTGTGGGAAGCCCAACACATTCAAGTACTAAAGTGCTTGCTATTCTGGATATTTTCAATTGATGTTTTGATTATATTGAAGGCTGAGATTCTCAGATGTCTAATAAGAAAAACAAGAAAAGTACTTTAAAATTATATCTTAGCTAAAAGATGATGACTAAATAGTCTCCTGGGGTCTTGTTTCCAATAGCATCTGTTTGTGACAACAGGAAAATGTCCAAAAGATACTTTCCAAAGAGGGTTGGGGAAGAATCATAGCTCTGGAAAATATGTAACTTCCACATATGACAGTTACTCTAACAAGTAAGATGTCATTTAAGTTTTAGTGTTTCTCTTGCATTAGTTATTCATATATGGATACTCAACATCCTACTTTAGCTTTGTGTTACAAGTTGGTATGTGTGGGTTGACTGAATCCAGAGTAGAAGTTGAGAAAGGAGTTGGCCAACAGACCTGCCAATTTAATATTTCAATGAAATTTCATATAGCTTCTAGTAAGAAAACATGTTTTAAAAGTAATGGGAACAAAAAAATTTTTGAAGATGATGGTCCTGGCCTGGACATGCTCCAGTGTCACCACCCACACCTGAGAACCTGTGTGTGATTCGTC